>NW_027142474.1:1032878-1037878 GCF_026170545.1 Melanerpes formicivorus
GGGATAAGGCTTAGGGTTAGGGTTAGGGTTTGGGTTAGGGTAGGGTTAGGGTTAGGGATAGGGTTTAGGGGTAGGGTTAGGGTTAGTGTTAAGGTTAGGGTTAGGGTTTAGGGTTTAGGGTTAGGGGTTAGGGTTAGGGTTAGGGTTAGGGTTAGGGTTAGGTTTAGTGTTTAGGGTTAGGGTTTAGGGTTAGGGTTAGGGTTAGTTTTAGTGTTAGGGTTAGTGTTAGGGTTAGGTTTAGGTTTAGGGTTAGGTGTTAGGGTTAGGGTTAGGGTTAGGGTGAAGGTTAGGGTTAGGGTTAGGGTTTAGGGTTAGGGATAGGGTTAGGGTTAGGTTTAGAGTTTAGGGTTAGGGGTTAGGGTTAGGGTTAGGGTTAGTGTTTGTTTAGCGTTTAGGTTTAGGGTTAGGGTTAGGGTTAGTGTTAGGTTTAGGGTTTAGGGTTAAGGGTTAGGTTTAGGGTTAGGGTTAGGGTTAGGGTTAGGGTTAGGGGTTAGTGTTAGGGTTAGGGTTTGGGTTAAGGTTAGGGTTAGCGTTTAGGGTTTAGGATTAGGGCTTCGGGTTAGGGTTAGGGTAAGGGTTATGGTTAGGGTTAGGGTTTAGAGTTAGGTTATGGCTTAGGGTTAGGGTTCGGGTTTGGGGTTAGGGTTAGGGGTAGGGTTAAGGTTGAGGGTTAGGGTTAGGGTTAGGGTTAGGTTTCGGGTTTGGGGTTAGGGTTAGTGTTACGGTTAGGGTTAGGGGTTAGGGTTAGGGCTAGGGTTATGGTTAGGGTTAGGGTTTAGGGTTAGTGTTAGGGTTAGGGTGAGGTTGAGGGTGAGGGTGAGGGTTAGGTTTTGGAGTAGGGTTAGGGTTAGGGTGAGGGTGAGGGTGAGTGTGAGAGTGAGAGTGACGGTGAGGGTTAGGGTTAGGTTTAGGGTGAGTGTGAGGGTGAGGGTGAGGGTTAGGGTTAGTATTATGGTTCGGGTTAGGGTTAGGGTTACGGGTTAGGGTTAGCTTTATGTTTAGGATTAGGGTTAGGGTTAGGGTTAGGGTTAGGGTTAGGGTTAGGGTTAGGGTTAAGGTTACGGTTAGGGTTAGGGGTTAGGGTTAGGGATAGTGTTAGATTTTGGGCTAGGGGTTAGCGTTCGGGTAAGGGTTACGGTTGGTTTGGGTTAGGGTTAGGGTGAGGGTGAGGGTGAGGGTGAGGGTGAGGGTTAGGGTTAGGGTTAGGGATAGAGTTTAGGGTTTAGGGCTTAGGAATTAGGGTTAGGTTTAGGGTTAGGGTTTAGTGTTAGGGTTAGGGTTATGTTTAGGGTTAGGGTTAGGGGTTAGGGGTTAGGTTTAGGGTTGGGGTTAGGTTTAGGGTTAGGGTTAGGGTTAGGGTTAGGGTTAGGGTTAGGGTTAGGGTTAGGGTTAGGGTTAGGCTTAGGGTGAGGGTGAGGGTGAGGGTGAGGTTTAGGGTTAGGGTGAGGGTGAGGGTGAAGGTGAGTGTTAGGTGTAGGGTTAGGGTTAGGGTGAGAGTGTGGGTGAGAGTGAGGGTGAGGGAGAGGGTGAGGATGAGGGTTAGGGTAAGGGTTAGGGTTAGGGGTAGGGTTAGGGTTAGGGTTAGGGTTAGGGTTTGGGTTTGCGTTAGGTTTAGGGGTTATGTTTAGGGTTAAGTTTAGGGTTAGGGTTAGGGTGAGGGTGAGTGTGAGGGTGAGGGTGAGGGTTAGGGTTAGGGTTAGGATTATGGTTTGGGTTAGGGTTAGGGTTACGGGTTAGGGTTAGCGTTAAGTTTTGGGTTAGGTTTCGGGTTAGGGTTAGGGTTAAGGTTACGGTTAGGTTTAGGGGTTAGGGTTAGGGATAGGGTTAGGTTTTTGGGCTAGGGGTTAGCGTTCGGGTAAGGGTTACGGTCGGTTTGGGTTAGGGTGAGGGTGAGGGTGAGGGTGAGGGTGAGGGTGAGGGTGAGGGTTAGGGTTACGGTTAGGGTTAGGGTTATGGTTAGGGTTAGGTTTAGGGTTTACGGTTAGGGTTAGGGTTAGGGTTAGGGTTAGGGTTAGGGTTAGGGTTAGGGATAGGTTTAGGGTTAGGGTTAGGTTTAGTTCTAGGGTTAAGGTTAGGGTAATGGGTTAGGGATTAGGTGTAGTCATAGGGTTACGGTTAAGCTTAGTGTTAAGGATTAGTATTAGGGTTAGGGTCAGGCATAGGGTTAGGGTTAAGCTTAGTGTTAAGGATAAGTGTTTGGGTTGTGGGTGGGGTCAGGGTTTAGAGTTAGGGTTAGGGTTAGGGATAAGGCTTAGGGTTAGGGTTAGGGTTTGGGTTAGGGTAGGGTTAGGTTTAGGGATAGGTTTTAGGGGTAGGGTTAGGGTTAGTGTTAAGGTTAGGGTTAGGTTTTAGGGTTAGGGGTTGGGGTTAGGGTTAGGGTTAGGGTTAGGGTTAGGGTTTAGGGTTAGGGTTAGGGTTAGGTTAGGGTTAGGGTTAGGTTTAGAGTTTAGGCTTAGGGGTTAGGGTTAGGGTTAGAGTTAGGGTTAGTGTTACTTTAGGGTTTAGGTTTAGGGTTAGGAGTAGGTTTAGGGTTTGGTTTAGGGTTTAGGGTTAAGGGTTAGGTTTAGGGTTAGGGTTAGGGTTAGGGTTAGGGTTAGGGTTAGGGTTAGGGTTAGGGTTAGGGTTAGGGTTTGGGTTAAGGTTAGGGTTAGGGTTTAGGGTTTGTGATTAGGGCTTCGGGTTAGGGTTAGGGTTAGGGTTAGTGTTAGGGTTTAGAGTTAGGGTAAGGGTTAGGGTTAGGGTTCGGGTTTGGGGTTAGGGTTAGGGGTAGGGTTATGGTTTAGGGTTAGGGTTTGGGTTAGGGTTAGGGTTCGGGTTTGGGGTTAGGGTTAGGGTTACGGTTAGGGTTAGGGGTTAGGGTTAGGGTTAGGGTGAGGGTGAGGGTGAGGGTGAGGGTGAGGGTGAGGGTGAGGGTTAGGGTTGCGGTTAGGGTTAGGGTTAGGGTTAGGGTTAGGTTTAGGGTTTACTGTTAAGGTTAGGGTTAGGGTTAGGGTTAGGGTTAGTGTTAGGGTTAGGGATAGGGTTAGGGATTAGGGTTAGGGTTATGGGTTAGGGTTAGGGTTAGTCATAGGGTTACGGTTAAGCTTAGTGTTAAGGATTAGTATTAGGGTTAGGGTCAGGCATAGGGTTAGGGTTAAGCTTAGTGTTAAGGATAAGTGTTTGGGTTGTGGGTGGGGTTAGGGTTTAGAGTTAGGGTTAGGGTTAGGGATAAGGCTTAGGGTTAGGGTTAGGGTTTGGGTTAGGGTAGGGTTAGGGTTAGAAATAGGGTTTAGGGGTAGGGTTAGGGTTAGTGTTAAGGTTAGGGTTAGGGTTTAGGGTTTAGGGTTAGGGTTAGGGTTAGGGTTAGGGTTAGGTTTTAGGGTTAGGGTTAGGGTTAGGTTAGGGTTAGGGTTAGGTTTAGAGTTTAGGCTTAGGGGTTAGGGTTAGGGTTAGGGTTAGTGTTATTTTAGGGTTTAGGTTTAGGGTTAGGGTTAGGGTTAGTTTTAGGATTTAGGGTTTAGGGTTAGGGTTAGGGTTTGGGGTTAGGGTTAGGGGTATGGTTAGGGTTTAGGGTTAGGGTTAGGGTTAGGGTTAGGGTTCGCGTTTGGGGTTAGGGTTAGGGTTACGGTTAGGGTTAGGGGTTAGGGTTAGGGCTATTGTTAGGGTTAGGGTTAGGGGTTAGTGTTAGGTATAGGTTTAGAGTGAGGTTGAGGGTGAGGGTGAGGGTTAGGTTTTGGATTAGGTTAGGGTTAGGGTGAGGGTGAGGTTGAGTGTGAGAGTGAGGTTGACTGTGAGGGTTAGGGTTAGGGTTAGGGTTAGGGTGAGTGTGAGGGTGAGGTTGAGGTTTAGGGTTAGGATTATGGTTTGGGTTAGGGTTAGGGTTACGGGTTAGGGTTAGCGTTATGATTAGTGTTAGGGTTAGGGTTAGGGTTAGGGTTAGGGTTAGGGTTAGGGTTAGGGTTAGGGTTAAGGTTACGGTTAGGGTTAGGGGTTAGGGTTAGGGTTAGGGTTAGTGTTAGGGTTAGGGTTTACGGTTAGGGTTAGGGTTAGGGTTAGGGTTAGGGTTAGGGTTAGGGATAGGGTTAGGGTTTTGGGTTAGGGGTTAGGGTTAGGGTTAGGGTTAGGTTTAGTGTTAGGGTTAGGGTTAACGTTAGGGGTTAGGGTTAGGGTTAGGGTTGGGTTTAAGGTTAGGGTTAGGGTTAGGGTTTAGGGTTTATGGTTAGGTGTTAGGGGTAGGGTTAGAGTTAGGGTTAGGGTTAGGGTTTAGGGTTAGGGTTAGGGTTAGGGTTAGGGTTAGGAATAGAATTTAGGGTTTAGGGTTTAGGAATTAGGGTTAGGGTTAGGGTTAGGTTTAGGGTTTAGTGTTAGGGTTAGGGTTAGGTTTAGGGTTAGGGTTAGGGGTTTGGGGTTAGGGTTAAGTTTACGGTTAGGGTTAGGGGTTAGGGTTAGGGATAGGGTTAGATTTTGGGCTAGGGGTTAGCGTTCGTGTAAGGGTTACGGTTGGTTTGGGTTAGGGTTAGGGTGAGGGTGAGGGTAGAGGGTGAGGGTGAGGGTGAGGGTGAGGGTGAGGGTGAGGGTGAGGGTTAGGGTTAGGTTTAGGGTTAGGTTTAGGGTTTGCGGTTAGGGTTAGGGCTAGGGTTAGGGTTAGGGTTAGGGTTAGGGATAGGGTTAGGGTTTAGGGTTAGGGGTTAGGGTTAGGGTTAGGGTTAGGTTTAGTGTTGGGGTTAGGGTTAGGGTTAGGGGTTAGGCTTAGGGTTAGGGTTAGGGTTTGGGATTAGGGTTAGGGTTAGGGTTAGGGTTAGGGTTAGGGTTAGTGGTTGTGGGTTAGGGTTAGGGATAGGGTTAGGGTTAGGGGTTAGGGTTAGGGTTAGGGTTAGGGTTAGGGTTTAGAGTTAGGGTTAGTGTTAGTGTTTTTAGGGTTAGGTTTAGGGGTTAGGTTTAGGGTTAGGTTTAGGGTTAGGTTTAGGGTTTAGGGTTAGGTTTAGGATTAGAGTGGTTAGGGTTACGGTTAGGGGTTAGGG
>NW_027142474.1:1045378-1047878 GCF_026170545.1 Melanerpes formicivorus
TAGGGTTAGGGTTTAGAGTTAGGGTTAGTGTTAGTGTTTTTAGGGTTAGGTTTAGGGGTTAGGTTTAGGGTTAGGTTTAGGGTTAGGTTTAGGGTTTAGGGTTAGGTTTAGGATTAGAGTGGTTAGGGTTACGGTTAGGGGTTAGGGTTAGGGGTAGGTCTAGGGTTAGTTGTAGGGCTCGGGTTAGGGTTAGAGTTAGGGTTAGGGTTACGGTTACGGTTATGGGTAGGGGAGGATTAGCGGTAGGATTATAGTTAGGTCAGGGGTATAGTTACGGTTAGGGGTTAGGGTTAGGGTTAGGTTTAGGTTTAGGCTTACGGTCAGGGTTATGGTTAGTGTTATGGGTTAGGGTTAGGGTTAGTCATAGGGTTACGGTTAAGCTTAGTGTTAAGGATTTGTATTAGGGTTAGGGTTAGGCATAGGGTTAGGGTTAAGATTAGTGTTAAGGATAAGTGTTTGGGTTGTGGGTGGGGTTAGGGTTTAGAGTTAGGGTTTGGGTTAGGGATAAGGCTTAGGGTTAGGGTTAGGGTTTGGGTTAGGGATAGGGTAAAGGTTAGGGATAGGGTTTAGGGGTAGGGTTAGGGTTAGTGTTAAGGTTAGGGTTAGGGTTTAGGGTTTAGGGTTAGGGGTTAGGGTTAGGGTTAGGGTTAGGGTTAGGGTTAGGTTTTAGAGTTAGGGTTAGGGTTTTGGTTAGGGTTAGGGGTAGGTTTAGGGTTAGGGTGAGGGTGAGGGTGAGGTTGAGGTTGAGTGTTAGTATTACGGTTAGTTTTAGGGTTAGGGGTAGGGTTAGGGTTAGGGTTAGGGTTAGGGTTAGGGTTTAGGGTTAGGGTTAGGGTTAGGGTTAGGGTTAGGGTTAGGGTTAGGGTTAGGGTTAGGGTTTTTAGGGTTAGGTTTAGGGGTTATGTTTAGGGTTAGGGTTAGGGTTAGGGTTAGGGTTAGGGTTAGGGTTAGGGTTAGGGTTAGGGGTAGGGTTAGGGTTAGGGTTTGGGTTAGGGACATGGGTTAGGGTAAGGGTTAGGGTTAGGGTTAGGGTTAGGGTTAGGGTTAGGGTTTGGGTTAGGTTTAGGGTGTAGGGTTAGGGGTTAGGGTTAGGGTTAGGGTTAGGTTTAGTGTTAGGGTTAGGGTTAGGGTTAGGTTTAGGTTTAGGGTTAGGTGTTAGGGTTAGGGTTAGGGTTAGGGTGAAGGTTAGGGTTAGGGTTAGGGTTTAGGGTTAGGGATAGGGTTAGGGTTAGGTTTAGAGTTTAGGGTTAGGGGTTAGTGTTAGGGTTAGGGTTAGTGTTTGTTTAGGGTTTAGGTTTAGGGTTAGGGTTAGGGTTAGTGTTAGGTTTAGGGTTTAGGGTTAAGGGTTAGGTTTAGGGTTAGGGTTAGGGTTAGGGTTAGGGGTTAGGGTTAGGGTTAGGGTTTGGGTTAAGGTTAGGGTTAGGGTTTAGGGTTTAGGATTAGGGCTTCGGGTTAGGGTTAGGATTAGGTTTAGGGTTAGGGTTAGGGTTAGGGTTTAGAGTTAGGGTAAGGGTTAGGGTTAGGGTTCGGGTTTGGGGTTAGGGTTAGGTGTAGGGTTAGGGTTCAGGGTTAGGGTGAGGGTTAGGGTTAGGGTTAGGGTTCGGGTTTGGGGTTAGGGTTAGGGTTACGGTTAGGGATAGGGGTTAGGATTAGGGCTAGGGTTATGGTTAGGGTTAGGGTTAGGGTTAGGGTTAGGGTTAGGGTTAGGGTTAGGGTTAGGGTGAGTGTGAGGGTGAGGGTGAGGGTTAGGGTTAGTATAATGGTTCGGGTTAGGGTTAGGGTTACGGGTTAGGGTTAGCTTTATGTTTAAGGTTAGGGTTAGGGTTAGGGTTAGGGTTAGGGTTAGGGTTAAGGTTACGGTTAGGGTTAGGGGTTAGGGTTAGGGATAGGGTTAGATTTTGGGCTAGGGGTTAGCATTCGGGTAAGGGTTACGGTTGGTTTGGGTTAGGGTTAGGGTGAGGGTGAGGGTGAGGGTGAGGGTGAGGGTTAGGGTTAGGGTTAGGGTTAGGGATAGAGTTTAGGGTTTAGGGTTTAGGAATTAGGGTTAGGGTTAGGGTTAGGGTTAGGGTTTAGTGTTAGTGTTAGGGTTCGGTTTAGGGTTAGGGTTAGGGTTTAGGGGTTAGGTTTAGGGTTAGGGTTAGGGTTAGGGGTTAGGGTTAGGGTTAGGGTTAGGGTTAGGCTTAGGGTGAGGGTGAGGGTGAAGGTGAGGTTTAGGGTTAGGGTGAGGGTGAGGGTGAAGGTGAGTGTTAGGTGTAGGGTTAGGGTTAGGGTGAGGGTGTGGGTGAGAGTGAGGGTGCGGGAGAGGGTGAGGATGAGGGCTAGGGTTAGGGTTAGGGTTAGGGGTAGGGTTAGGGTTAGGGTTAGGGTTAGGGTTAGGGTTTGGGTTTGCGTTAGGTTTAGGGGTTATGTTTAGGGTTAAGGTTAGGGTTAGGGTTAGGGTGAGGGTGAGCGTGAGGGTGAGGGTGAGGGTTAGGGTTAGGGTTAGGATTATGGTTTGGGT
>NW_027142474.1:1052878-1055378 GCF_026170545.1 Melanerpes formicivorus
TGGGTTGTGGGTGGGGTCAGGGTTTAGAGTTAGGGTTAGGGTTAGGGATAAGGCTTAGGGTTAGGGTTAGGGTTTGGGTTAGGGTAGGGTTAGGTTTAGGGATAGGGTTTAGGGGTAGGGTTAGGGTTAGTGTTAAGGTTAGGGTTAGGTTTTAGGGTTAGGGGTTGGGGTTAGGGTTAGGGTTAGGGTTAGGGTTAGGGTTTAGGGTTAGGGTTAGGGTTAGGTTAGGGTTAGGGTTAGGTTTAGAGTTTAGGCTTAGGGGTTAGGGTTAGGGTTAGAGTTAGGGTTAGTGTTACTTTAGGGTTTAGGTTTAGGGTTAGGAGTAGGTTTAGGGTTTGGTTTAGGGTTTAGGGTTAAGGGTTAGGTTTAGGGTTAGGGTTAGGGTTAGGGTTAGGGTTAGGGTTAGGGTTAGGGTTAGGGTTAGGGTTAGGGTTAGGGTTAGGGTTAGGGTTTGGGTTAAGGTTAGGGTTAGGGTTTAGGGTTTGTGATTAGGGCTTCGGGTTAGGGTTAGGGTTAGGGTTAGTGTTAGGGTTTAGAGTTAGGGTAAGGGTTAGGGTTAGGGTTCGGGTTTGGGGTTAGGGTTAGGGGTAGGGTTATGGTTTAGGGTTAGGGTTTGGGTTAGGGTTAGGGTTCGGGTTTGGGGTTAGGGTTAGGGTTACGGTTAGGGTTAGGGGTTAGGGTTAGGGTTAGGGTGAGGGTGAGGGTGAGGGTGAGGGTGAGGGTGAGGGTTAGGGTTGCGGTTAGGGTTAGGGTTAGGGTTAGGGTTAGGTTTAGGGTTTACTGTTAAGGTTAGGGTTAGGGTTAGGGTTAGGGTTAGGGTTAGGGTTAGGGATAGGGTTAGGGATTAGGGTTAGGGTTATGGGTTAGGGTTAGGGTTAGTCATAGGGTTACGGTTAAGCTTAGTGTTAAGGATTAGTATTAGGGTTAGGGTCAGGCATAGGGTTAGGGTTAAGCTTAGTGTTAAGGATAAGTGTTTGGGTTGTGGGTGGGGTTAGGGTTTAGAGTTAGGGTTAGGGTTAGGGATAAGGCTTAGGGTTAGGGTTAGGGTTTGGGTTAGGGTAGGGTTAGGGTTAGGGATAGGGTTTAGGGGTAGGGTTAGGGTTAGTGTTAAGGTTAGGGTTAGGGTTTAGGGTTTAGGGTTAGGGTTAGGGTTAGGGTTAGGGTTAGGTTTTAGGGTTAGGGTTAGGGTTAGGTTAGGGTTAGGGTTAGGTTTAGAGTTTAGGCTTAGGGGTTAGGGTTAGGGTTAGGGTTAGTGTTATTTTAGGGTTTAGGTTTAGGGTTAGGGTTAGGGTTAGTTTTAGGATTTAGGGTTTAGGGTTAGGGTTAGGGTTTGGGGTTAGGGTTAGGGGTATGGTTAGGGTTTAGGGTTAGGGTTAGGGTTAGGGTTAGGGTTCGCGTTTGGGGTTAGGGTTAGGGTTACGGTTAGGGTTAGGGGTTAGGGTTAGGGCTATTTTTAGGGTTAGGGTTAGGGGTTAGTGTTAGGTATAGGTTTAGAGTGAGGTTGAGGGTGAGGGTGAGGGTTAGGTTTTGGATTAGGTTAGGGTTAGGGTGAGGGTGAGGTTGAGTGTGAGAGTGAGGTTGACTGTGAGGGTTAGGGTTAGGGTTAGGGTTAGGGTGAGTGTGAGGGTGAGGTTGAGGTTTAGGGTTAGGATTATGGTTTGGGTTAGGGTTAGGGTTACGGGTTAGGGTTAGCGTTATGTTTAGTGTTAGGGTTAGGGTTAGGGTTAGGGTTAGGGTTAGGGTTAGGGTTAGGGTTAGGGTTAAGGTTACGGTTAGGGTTAGGGGTTAGGGTTAGGGTTAGGGTTAGTGTTAGGGTTAGGGTTTACGGTTAGGGTTAGGGTTAGGGTTAGGGTTAGGGTTAGGGTTAGGGATAGGGTTAGGGTTTTGGGTTAGGGGTTAGGGTTAGGGTTAGGGTTAGGTTTAGTGTTAGGGTTAGGGTTAACGTTAGGGGTTAGGGTTAGGGTTAGGGTTGGGTTTAAGGTTAGGGTTAGGGTTAGGGTTTAGGGTTTATGGTTAGGTGTTAGGGGTAGGGTTAGAGTTAGGGTTAGGGTTAGGGTTTAGGGTTAGGGTTAGGGTTAGGGTTAGGGTTAGGAATAGAATTTAGGGTTTAGGGTTTAGGAATTAGGGTTAGGGTTAGGGTTAGGTTTAGGGTTTAGTGTTAGGTTTAGGGTTAGGTTTAGGGTTAGGGTTAGGGGTTTGGGGTTAGGGTTAAGTTTACGGTTAGGGTTAGGGGTTAGGGTTAGGGATAGGGTTAGATTTTGGGCTAGGGGTTAGCGTTCGTGTAAGGGTTACGGTTGGTTTGGGTTAGGGTTAGGGTGAGGGTGAGGGTAGAGGGTGAGGGTGAGGGTGAGGGTGAGGGTGAGGGTGAGGGTGAGGGTTAGGGTTAGGTTTAGGGTTAGGTTTAGGGTTTGCGGTTAGGGTTAGGGCTAGGGTTAGGGTTAGGGTTAGGGTTAGGGATAGGGTTAGGGTTTAGGGTTAGGGGTTAGGGTTAGGGTTAGGG
>NW_027142474.1:1150378-1155378 GCF_026170545.1 Melanerpes formicivorus
AAGGTGTCCAGAGCTTGTTTTGTTATTAAAACTAGATCAAAAAGAAAACGCCGTGGCTCTCAATCAGTCCCAGAGTCATCTAGTGATGAGGACTGTGGAGAACCCGTGTCAGTTAAAAAGAAGGCTAAAAAGTTAATTGGTAAAGCAGCTCTAAATGACTTTGCTGATTCTGGCAAGCAGCCAAGGGCATCGGCTGGTATCAACATGGCACCTACTCCTTCTCCCACTCCTTCTCCTTCTTCTTCTTCTCCGTCGGCCAGTAATGGAGCAACGTCACTTCCACCCACTCCCTCGGTGGGACCGGAAGTCACTGCCCCAGCAGCTGATTTATCTCAGGACCTGTCAGCTTCCATTAAGGTGGCTGTAAATTCAAACACAGCTCCAGTTAAGGTGGCTCCTTTAAAGACTAGAGCTGGAAAGGGCAAAGATGGAGAAGAAGAGGAGGAGACTGATCCTGGTGAGGGGCCCTCTACTCTAAAAGATCCTGCTCAGGAGGAAAAGAAGGTTTGTTTTAAAGATCTAGCTAACCTAGTGAGATCAAAGCAGGATAGAGATGAAGTTAGGAAGGCAGCTGGCAAAGGTGGTTCTCAGCTTAAAGAGATCCTTAGGAGAATGACAGCAGGATTTTACGGGCAAAGAATTCAGGGAGATGAAGATCAAGATGATATTACAGACTGTTCGTCACCACGGGAGGAATTGCGAAATGTCCGTAAAGATTTCACCAGGGCAGATAAGGAGTCAGTTCTAGCTTGGCTTAGTAGATGTTATGATACAGGTGCTTCAGCTCTAACAGTTGGAGACAAGTCAGCAGCTCAGTTAGGAACTCTCTCAAGGGACAATGGAATAGATAGACATCTAGGCGAAGCTCTCGGTAAGGTTAATCTGTGGATACGCCTCTTAATAGCAGTTGCCCTGAGATACCCTTCCCGAGATGATCTTCCATGGAATCCTAAACCCTGGACTACCGTAGATGAGGGAATTAAGCGCTTGAGAGAATTTGCTGTTAGAGAGCTACTCTATGGTGAACATGAAACTCTGAATCCTGATGACATTCCTGTGGGTATTGGTCTTGCTAAAAAGATCATCAAGCTTGCTCCTTCTAATTATGCAAACATTCTGGCAAGCAGAATTGTGTCAAGAAGTTATGGTGGAGCTTCTCCTACGGTTGGCCAATTCAGTGATCAAATGAGACAATTGGAGGATAGCATGACACGTGGTTCTTTGGTTTCAGCCATTAAAACAATGTCTGGTGATATTCAGAATTGCATAAGAGAGTTAAAAGATTCCATATACCAATTGGCACAAAGGGATAATTTCAATTCTTCCTCCAGGTGGGTACAAGTCTCATCTGTGAGGAATACACGTTCTCCAAGGAGGTCATTCCAAAACAGGATATTCCAAAACAGGTCATTCCAAAACAGACCACCAAGGCAATCACGTAGAACTATTTGGATAACTCTGCGTGATCAGTTTGGTGAGAACATGAACCGCTGGGATGGCCAACCAACTTCTAATCTTTTCAGGAGACTGAGGGAATTGCAAAGTGGCAGAACCCGAGGTAGCAATACCAGAAGGGTAGCTGTTACTTCCACAATTCCCCAGAATGACTCTTATGGCTCCAACAGTGGCTCCAGTTATAACATGCAAAGTTATAACCCTGCAAACTATGTGCAATGCACATGTGCGCATGTTCCCCATAACTAGGGGTGCCCTGCCTCCCGCCAGGGGGAGGAGAGGGATAACAGAGATAACAGAATCTATTGGGATGTGTACATCCAGTGGCCTGGCACTTCACAATTTCAGAAGTACAGGGCCTTGGTTGACACAGGAGCTCAGTGCACCATAATACCATCAAATTATCAGGGATCGGAGTCTATAACCATTCTGGGAGTCACTGGTGGATCTCAAGAGTTAAGTAAGGTAGAGGTTAATATAAGTTTAACTGGTAAACAATGGAGGAAGCATACAGTTGTGACCGGACCTGATGCACCTTGTATTTTGGGAATTGATTTTCTGAGAGAAGGGCGTTTCAAAGACCCTAAAGGTTACAAATGGGCTTTTGGAGTAGCTTCAATAGAAATTGATGGACAAAAATTGAAGCTATCTGCCAGACCTGAGCTTTCTGATGAATCTGCAGTTGTGGGACAACATAAGATACAGGACATTAAATTGCCGGTTGCTTCTCAGACTGTGCATCACAGACAATACAGAACCAACCGTGACTCTTTGTTGCCCATTCAGAATCTGATTCGTCAGTTGGAGAGTCAGAAAGTCGTCAGCAAAACTCATTCACCTTTCAACAGTCCAGTGTGGCCTGTGCGGAAGCAGAATGGAGACTGGCGTCTGACGGTAGACTACCGAGCCCTGAATGAAGTGACACCACCTATGAGTGCAGCAGTGCCAGACATGATGGAACTACAGTATGAGCTGGAATCCAAAGAGGCCAAATGGTATGCTACCATAGACATTGCTAATGCATTTTTCTCTATTCCCATAGCAGAGGAATGCAGGCCTCAGTTTGCTTTCACCTGGAGAGGAATCCAGTACACTTTCAACAGGCTGCCAATGGGCTGGATCCACAGCTCAAGCATCTGTCATGCAGTGATCCACGATGCTCTGGAGAAAGGAGGTGCTCCAGAACACATCCAGTTCATCGATGATATCATCGTCTGGGGTAAAACTGCTGAGGAAGTCTTCGAGAAAGGTAACAAAATCATTGACATTCTTCTGAATGCAGGTTTTGCCATCAAGCGAGACAAAGTGAAAGGACCTACCACAGAAATTCAATTTCTGGGAGTGCAGTGGCAGGATGGACGCCGACACATTCCAGTGGATGTGGTAAATAGAGTCTCTACAATGGCAAGTCCCACAAACAAGCAAGAGACCCTACGTTTCTTGGGGATAGTGGGATTTTGGAGACTACACATTCCTGGATACAGTCAGATTGTGAAACCTCTGTATGATGTGACTCGAAAGAGAAACCATTTCCACTGGGGACCTGAACAACAAGCAGCCTTTGACCAGATAAAGCAAGAGGTGATTCAAGCAATGGGTCTGGGACCTGTCTGAGATGGTCCAGACATTAAGAACATTTTGTACACGGCTGCAAGTGACAATGGTCCAACCTGGTGCTTGTGGCAAAAAGCTCCAGGTGAGACTCGTGGACGACCTCTTGGTTTCTGGAGTCGAGGTTACAGAGGTTTAGAGGCTAACTATACTCCAACAGAGAAAGAGATTCTAGCTGCCTATGAAGGAGTAAAAGCATCTTCTGAAGTGATTGGAACTGAATCACAACTTCTTCTAGCTCCCAGATTACCAGTTTTGAATTGGATGTTCAAAGGCAAAGGATCCACACCACATCATGCCACAGACTCAACCTGGTCTAAGTGGATGGCTCTGATAACACAGAGAGCTCGAATGGGAAATCTTGAAAGACCTGGTCTAGTGGAGGTGATCTCAAGTTGGCCTGAAGGTATCAACTGTGCTAAACCTCCAGAGCAGAAAGTAACTCGTGCTGAGGAAGCTCCCCCTTACAATGACCTTTCTGATGATGAAAAGAAATATGCTTTGTTCACAGACGGTTCCTGTCTTGTTGGAAACAGGCGAAGGTGGAAGTCTGCAGTGTGGAGTCCAACACGCCGAGTTGCAGAAGCGAAAGATGGAGAAGGAGAATCCAGTCAGTTTGCAGAGGTAAAAGCTGTCCAGCTAGCTCTCGATGTAGCTGAACGTGAGAGATGGCCAAAGCTTTATCTCTACACCGACTCATGGATGGTAGCCAATGCTCTATGGGGTTGGCTAAAGAACTGGAAAAAGAGTGGTTGGCAGAGGAAAGGAAAACCTATTTGGGCAGCCAACCTGTGGCAGGACATTGCTGATCGAATCGAGAGAATTCCAGTGAAAGTGAGACACATCGATGCTCACATTCCTAAGAGCAAAGCTACTGAGGAACAGCAACACAATCATCAGGCAGATCTAGCTGCAAGAGTTTCTCAAGTAGACATGGACTCTAATCTTGATCTCGACTGGAAACACCGAGGTGAGATATTCTTAGCTCGGTGGGCTCACGATTCGTCAGGACATCAAGGCAGAGATGCAACATACCAATGGGCTCGTGACAGATCCATAGACATTTCCATGGATGCTATCACACAAGTCATCCATGACTGTGACATTTGTGCTGCTATTAAGCAGGCAAAACGACTTAAGCCCTTGTGGTATGGTGACAGATGGTCCAAGTACAAGTATGGTGAAGCTTGGCAGATTGACTACATCACTCTACCACGTTCTCGTTCTGGTAAGCAATACGTGCTTACTATGGTAGAGGCAAACACTGGATGGTTGGAAACTTATCCAGTTCCGCATGCAACTGCACGCAACACCATTCTCGGTCTGAAGAGACAAATACTGTGGAGACACGGAACTCCAGAGAGGATTGAGTCAGACAACGGAACTCATTTCAAGAACAACCTTGTAAAGAACTGGGCAAAAGAGCACGGTATTGAGTGGATATTCCACATTCCCTACTATGCACCAGCTTCAGGGAAGATTGAACGCTACAACGGTTTGTTGAAGACCACTCTCAAAGCCATGGGGGGTGGATCTTTGAAAAACTGGGAAAAACATTTAGCACAAGCAACTTGGCTGGTAAATAGCAGAGGTTCAGTGAACAGAGCTGGACCTGCACATTCAGATTTGCTACGGAAAGTAGAAGGTGATAGAGTTCCTGTTGTTAGAGAAAGGAATCTGTTAGGTAAAACTGTTTGGGTATTCTCACCCTCAGGAGAGGCTAAACCTGTCCGAGGGGTGGTTTCAGCTGAAGGTCCGGGTCACACTTATTGGGTAATGCAAGAGAATGGTGAAATTCAGTGTATTCCACAAAGAAATTTAACTTTAGCTGAAAGAGGTTAATTTCAAACTGTTGTACAGCTGCATCACGTCCAGAGGAGAATCAATGAAGGATCTATGGTGCACGAACCCTGAGATCCCTGAGAGCTCTGAGT
>NW_027142474.1:1177878-1180378 GCF_026170545.1 Melanerpes formicivorus
GGTTAGGGTTAGGGTTTGGGTTTAGGGTTAGGGTTAGGGTTAGGGGTTCGGGGTTAGGGTTAGGGTTAGGGTTAGGGGTTAGGGTTAGGGTTAGGGTTAGGGTTAGGGTTAGGGTTTGGGTTTAGTGTTAGGGTTAGGATTAGGGTTAGGGTTTAAGTTTAGGATTAGGGATAGGGTTAGGGTTATGTTTTGGGTTTAGGGTTTGGGTTAGGGTTAGGGTTAGGGTTAGGTTTAGGGTCAGGGGTTAGGTTAGGGTTAGGGATAGGGTTAGGGTTAGGGTTAGGGTTAGGGTTAGGGTTAGGGTTACGGTTACGGTTACGGTTATGGGTAGGGGAGGAATAGCGTTAGGGTTATAGTTAGGTCAGAGGTATAGTTACGGTTAGGGGTTAGGGTTAGGGTTAGGTTTAGGTTTGGGGTTAGGGTCAGGGTTATGGTTAGTGTTATGGGTTAGGGTTAGGGTTAGGCATAGGGTTAGGGTTAAGCTTAGTGTTAAGGATTAGTATTAGGGTTAGGGTTAGGGTTAGGGATAGGGTTCGGGTTTGGGGTTAGGGTTAGGTTAAGGGCTAGGGTTAGGGTTTAGGGTTAGGGTAAGGTTAGGTGTAGGGTTCGGGTTTGGGGTTAGGGTTAGGGTTAGGGTTAGGGTTAGGGATTAGGGTTAGGGTTGGGGTTAGCGTTAGGGTTAGGGGTTTGGGTTAGGGTTAGGGTTAGAGTGAGGTTGAGGGTGAGGGTGAGGTTTAGGTTTTGGATTAGGGTTAGGGTTAGGGTGAGGGTGAGGGTGAGTGTGAGAGTGAGGGTGACGGTGAGGGTTAGGGTTAGGGTTAGGGTTAGGGTTAGGGTTAGGGTTAGGGTTAGGGTGAGGGTGAATGTGAGGGTGAGGGTGAGGGTTAGGGTTAGGGTTAGGTTTAGGGTTAGGGTGACGGTGAGGGTGAGGTTGAGGGTTAGAGTTAGGGTTAGGGTTAGAGTTAGGGTTAGGGTTAGCGTTAGGGTTAGGGTTAGGGTTAGGTTTACGGTTAGTGTTAGGGTTTAGGGTTAGGGTTTGGTTTAGGGTTAAGGTTAGGTTAAGGGTTTGGAGTTTAGGGTTAGGGGTTAGGGTTACGGTTAGGGTTAGTGTTAGCTTAGGGTTTAGGGGTAGGGTTAGGGTTAGGGTTAGGGTTAGGGCTAGGGTTTATGGATTAGGGTTTAGGGTTTAGTGTTAGGTTTGGGTTAGGGTTAGGGTTAGGGTTAGGGTTAGGGTTAGCGTTAGGTTTAGGGTTAGTTTTACGGTTAGGGTTATGGTTATGGTTATGGTTAGGGTTAGGGTTAGGTTTAGGGTTAGGTTTACGGTTAGGGTTAGGGTTAGGTTTAGGGTTAGGTTTACGGTTAGGGTTAGGTTTTAGGGTTAGGGTTAGGTTTAGGTTTAAGGTTAGGGTTAGGTTTTAGGGTTTAGGGTTAGGGGTTAGGATTACGGTTATGGTTAGGGTTAGGGTTAGGGATAGGGTTTAGGGATTAGGGTTTAGGGTTTAGTGTTAGGTTTGGGTTAGTGTTAGGGTTAGGGTTAGGGTTACTGGTTAGTGTTAGGGTTAGGGTTAGTGTTAGGGTTAGGGTTAGGGTTACTGGCTCGTGTTAGGGTTAGTGTTAGTGTTAGGGTTAGGGTTAGGGGTTAGGGGTTAGGGTTAGGGTTAGTGTGAGGGTTAGGGTTCGGGTTAGGGGTTAGGGTTAGGGTTAGGGTTAGGGGTTAGGGTTAGGGTTAGGGTTTAGGGTTAGGGTTAGGGTTAGGGGTTCGGGGTTAGGGTTAGGGTTAGGGGTTAGGGTTAGGGTTAGGGTTAGGGTTAGGGTTAGGGTTTGGGTTTAGTGTTAGGGTTAGGATTAGGGTTAGGGTTTAAGTTTAGGATTAGGGATAAGGTTAGGGTTATGTTTAGGGTTTAGGGTTTGGGTTAGGGTTAGGGTTAGGGTTAGGTTTAGGGTCAGGGGTTAGGTTAGGGTTAGGGATAGGGTTAGGGTTAGGGTTAGGGTTAGGGTTAGGGTTACGGTTACGGTTACGGTTACGGTTATGGGTAGGGGAGGAATAGCGTTAGGGTTACAGTTAGGTCAGAGGTATAGTTACGGTTAGGGGTTAAGGTTAGGATTAGGTTTAGGTTTAGGGTTAGGGTCAGGGTTATGGTTAGTGTTATGGGTTAGGGTTAGGGTTAGGCATAGGGTTAGGGTTAAGCTTAGTGTTAAGGATTAGTATTAGGGTTAGGGTTAGGCATAGGGTTAGGGTTAAGCTTAGTGTTAAGGATTAGTGTTTGGGTTGTGGGTGGGGTTAGGGTTTAGAGTTAGGGTTAGGGTTAGGGTGAGGGCTTAGGGTTAGGGTTAGGCTTTGGGTTAGGGTAGGGTTAGGGTTAGGGATAGGGTTTAGGGGTAGGGTTAGTGTTAGGGTTAAGGTTAGGGTTAGGGTTTAGGATTTATGGTTAGGGGTTAGGGTTAGGGTTAGGGTTAGGGTTAGGGTTAGGGTTAGGGTTTAGGGTTAGGGTTAGGGTTA
>NW_027142474.1:1222878-1225378 GCF_026170545.1 Melanerpes formicivorus
GGTTTACGGTTAGGGTTATGGTTATGGTAAGGGTTAGGGTTAGGTTTAGGGTTAGGTTTACGGTTAGGGTTAGGTTTTAGTTTTAGGGTTAGGTTTAGGGTTAAGGTTAGGGTTAGGTTTTAGGGTTTAGGGTTAGGGGTTAGGGTTACGGTTATGGTTAGGGTTAGGGTTAGGGATAGGGTTTAGGGATTAGGGTTTAGGGTTTAGTGTTAGGTTTGGGTTAGTGTTAGGGTTAGGGTTAGGGTTACTGGTTAGTGTTAGGGTTAGGGTTAGTGTTAGGGTTAGGGTTCGGTTTAGTGGTTAGGGTTAGGGTTAGGGTTAGTGTTAGGGGTTACGGTTAGGGTTAGGGTTTAGGGTTAGGGTTCGGGTTAGGGTTAGGGGTTAGGGTTAGGGTTAGGGTTTAGGGTTAGGGTTAGGGTTAAGGTTAGGGGTTCGGGGTTAGGGTAAGGGTTAGGGTTTGGGTTAGGGGTTAGGGTTAGGGTTAGGGTTAGGGTTACGGTTACGGTTATGGGTAGGGGAGGATTAGCGTTAGTGTTATAGTTAGGTCAGAGGTATAGTTACGGTTAGGGGTTAGGGTTAGGGTTAGGTTTAGGGTTAGGGTTAGGGTCAGGGTTACGGTTAGGTTTAGGGTCAGGGGTTAGGTTAGGGTTAGGGATAGGGTTAGGGTTAGGGTTAGGGTTAGGGTTAGGGTTAGGGTTAGGGTTACGGTTACGGTTATGGGTAGGGGAGGATTAGCGTTAGGGTTATAGTTAGGTCAGAGGTATAGTTACGGTTAGGGGTTAGGGTTAGGGTTAAGTTTAGGGTTAGGGTTAGGGTCAGGGTTATGGGTAGTGCTATGGGTTAGGGTTAGGCATAGGGTTAGGGTTAAGCTTAGTGTTAAGGATTAGTATTAGGGTTAGGGTTAGGCATAGGGTAAGGGTTAAGCTTAGTGTTAAGGATTAGCGTTTGGGTTGTGGGTGGGGTTAGGGTTTAGAGTTAGGGTTAGGGTTAGGGTGAGGGCTTAGAGTTAGGGTTAGGCTTTGGGTTAGGGTAGGGTTAGGGTTAGGGATAGGGTTTAGGGGTAGGGTTAGTGTTAGGGTTAAGGTTAGGGTTAGGATGTAGGATTTATGGTTAGGGGTTAGGGTTAGGGTTAGGGTTAGGGTTTAGGTTTAGGTTTAGGGTTAGGGTTAGGGTTAGGGATAAGGTTTAGGGTTTAAGGCTTAGGGTTAGGATTAGGGTTATGGTTAGGGTTAGGGTTAGGGTTTAGGGTTAGGGTTAGGGTTTAGGGTTAGGGTTAGGGTTAGGGTTAGGTTTAGGGTTAGGGGTTAGGGGTTAGGGTTAGGGCTTCGGGTTAGAGTTAGGGTTAAGGGTTAGGGTTAGGGTTTGTGATAGGGTTCGGGTTTGGGGTTAGGGTTAAGTTTAGGGTTAGGGTTAGGGTTTAGGGTTAGGGTAAGGTTAGGTGTAGGGTTCGGGTTTGGGGTTAGGGTTAGGGTTAGGGTTAGGGTTAGGGTTATGGGTTAGGGTTAGGTTTGGGGTTAGCGTTAGGGTTAGGGGTTTGGGTTAGGGTTAGGGTGAGGTTGAGGGTGAGGGTGAGGGTTAGGTTTTGGATTAGGGTTAGGGTTAGGGTGAGGGTGAGGGTGAGTGTGAGAGTGAGGGTGACGGTGAGGGTTAGGGTTAGGGTTAGGGTTAGGGTTAGGTTGAGGGTGAATGTGAGGGTGAGGGTGAGGTTTAGGGTTAGGGTTAGGGTTAGGGTGACGGTGAGGGTGAGGTTGAGGGTTAGAGTTAGGGTTAGGGTTAGGGTTAGGGTTAGGGTTAGGGTTAGCGTTAGGGTTAGGGTTAGGGTTAGGTTTTCGGTTAGGGTTAGGGTTTAGGGTTAGGGTTTGGTTTAGGGTTAAGGTTAGGTTAAGGGTTTGGAGTTTAGGGTTAGGGGTTAGGGTTACAGTTAGGGTAAGTGTTAGCTTAGGGTTTAGGGGTAGGGTTAGGGTTAGGGTTAGGGTTAGGGCTAGGGTTTATGGATTAGGGTTTAGGGTTTAGTGTTAGGGTTGGGTTAGGGTTAGGGTTAGGGTTAGGGTTAGGGTTAGGGTTAGGGTTAGGGTTAGGGTTAGGGTTAGCGTTAGGTTTAGGGTTAGTTTTACGGTTAGGGTTATGGTTATGGTTAGTGTTAGGGTTAGGTTTAGGGTTAGGTTTACGGTTAGGGTTAGGTTTTAGGGTTAGGGTTAGGTTTTGGGTTAAGGTTAGGGTTAGGTTTTAGGGTTTAGGGTTAGGGGTTAGGATTACGGTTATGGTTAGGGTTAGGGTTAGGGATAGGGTTTAGGGATTAGGGTTTAGGGTTTAGTGTTAGGTTTGGGTTAGTGTTAGGGTTAGGGTTAGGGTTACTGGTTAGTGTTAGGGTTAGGGTTAGTGTTAGGGTTAGGGTTAGGGGTTAGGGATTAGGGTTAGGGTTAGTGTGAGGGTTAGGTTTCGGGTTAGGGGTTAGGGTTAGGGTTAGGGTTAGGGTTAGGGGTTAGGGTTAGGGTTAGGG
>NW_027142474.1:1267878-1275378 GCF_026170545.1 Melanerpes formicivorus
GGTTAGGGTTAGGGTTAGGGGTTAGGGTTAGGGTTAGGGTTAGGGTTAGGGGTGAGGGTTAGGGTTAGGGTTAGGTGTTAGGGTTAGGGTTAGGGTTAGGGTTAGGGTTAGGGTTAGGGGTTAGGGTTAGGGTTAGGGTTAGGGTTAGGGGTTAGGGTTAGGGTTAGGTTTAGGGTGAGGTTGAGGGTGAGGGTGAGGGGTAGGTTTTGGAGTAGGGTTAGGGTTAGGGTGAGGGTGAGGGTGAGTGTGAGAGTGAGGGTGATGTTGAGGTTTAGGGTTAGGGTTAGGGCGAGGGTGAGTGTGAGGGTGAGGGTGAGGGTTAGGGTTAGGGTTAGGATTATGGTTTGGGTTAGGGTTAGGGTTACGGGTAAGGGTTAGCGTTAAGTTTAGGGTTAGGGTTAGGGTTAGGGTTAGGGTTAGGGTTAGGGTTAGGGTTAAGGTTACGGTTAGGTTTAGAGGTAAGGGTTAGGGATAGGGTAAGATTTTGGGCTAGGTGTTAGCGTTCGGGTCAGGGTTACGGTTGGTTTGGGTTAGGGCTAGGGTGAGGGTGAGGGCGAGGGTGAGGGTGAGGGTTAGGGTTACGGTTAGGGTTAGGGTTAGGGTTAGGGTTAGGGTTAGGTTTAGGGTTTACCATAAGGGTTAGGGTTAGGGTTAGGGTTAGGGATAGGTTTAGGGTTTAGGGTTAGGGGTTAGGGTTAGGGTTAGGGTTAGGTTTAGTGTTAGGGTTAGGGTTAGGGTTAGGGGTTAGGGTAAGGGTTGTGTTTAAGTTTAGGTTTAGGGTTTGGGTTTAGGGTTTAGGGTTAGGGGTTAGGGGTTAGGGGTAGGGTTAGAGTTAGGGTTAGGGTTTTGGTTTAGGGTTTGGGTTAGGTTTAGGGTTAGGGTTAGGGATAGAGTTTAGGGTTTAGGAATTAGGTTTAGGTTTAGGGTTAGGGTTAGGGTTTAGTGTTAGGGTTAGGGTTAGGTTTAGGGTTAGGGTTAGGGGTTAGGGGTTAGGGTTAGGGTTAGGGTTAGGGTTAGGGGTTAGCATTAGGGTTAGGGTTAGGGTTAGGGTTAGGGTTAGGGTGAGGATAAGGGTGAGGGTGAGGGTTAGGGTTAGGGTGAGGGTGAGGGTGAGTGTTAGGGTTAGGGTTAGGGTTAGGGTTAGGGTTAGGGTTTGGGTTTGCGTTAGGGTTAGGGGTTATGTTTAGGGTTAAGGTTAGGGTTAGGGTTAGGGTGAGGGTGAGTGTGAGGGTGAGGGTGAGGGTTAGGGTTAGGATTAGGATTATGGTTTGGGTTAGGGTTAGGGATACGGGATAGGGTTAGCGTTAATTTTAGGGTTAGGTTTAGGGTTAGGGTTAGGGTTAAGGTTGCGGTTAGGGTTAGGGGTTAGGGTTAGGGATAGGGTTAGATTTTGGGCTAGGGGTTAGCGTTCGGGTGAGGGTTACGGTTGGTTTGGGTTAGGGTTAGGGTGAGGGTGAGGGTGAGGGTGAGGGTGAGGGTGAGGGTGAGGTTGACGGTGAGGGTGAGGGTGAGGGTGAGGGTTGGGGTTACGGTTAGGGTTAGGGTTAGTGTGGCCGGTTGACGTTGCCCCCTTAAGAAAGGGAACATGGTGGACGGAAGTTGGTAAACGGAAGGAATAGTCTAAACTAATTTCATTGGACGAGTGGGAGGAAGCACTTTTCGGAACTGGGAGTGAACTGGACATTTCCAGCACTTCTCAGTCAGTCTTGCTTCCGCCTCTTCTTCAGGCAACAGCTTTCTGTCCTGGGCTTTCTGCCAAGGCTCCGGCCTTGAGAGAAAAACAGATAACAGGCCTGTATTAACTCTTTTCCAATTAACACAAACTGCTTCTAACATTTTTTTTTCTTTCCTCTCTTTTCTCCCTCTTCCTATCCCACTCTGGGGAAAGGGGGGAGAGAGGGGAGAGCGGAGGTGGGGAACCCCCTCTGTCCAGAGGGGGGTCACTCTCATTTCTGTGTTACTCTGTTGTATATCTTTCTATATATTGTAGATATTGTAAATTTGTAAATAATCCCCTGCAAACCCTACATCGCTTTGTAAATATAGCTCCACTGCTTTGCTAATTCAGCTTGCGAGTTTTTTTTTCCTTTCCCTTCAATTTTTTTTCCCCTTTTACTTTACAAGGGGGAAGGGAGGAGGCTTCTCGGCCTTACCCCTTCCATCCCACGACATTTTTTTATTGGCGCCCAACGTGGGGCAGATAATTAGTTTAATTTATTATCTGATTGATTTAGTGTTTTCTAGCTGAATTAGCAAACATGAAGGTATTGTGGTTTGTGGAGCGATTGTTCTTTTCAATTTTTGGGGCTCTGGTTTACAGATATTGTTTGGGTTTGATTCTGGATTACCTGGGTAAATATTTGGTGCGGACAATTTATATGTGGGTTATGTATAAAGTTAAATTATGGTATGGAAAATGTATTCATTTCCTAAGGCCAGTGAGATACAGGAATGTTACCTCCACCACTCTCCCAATTGAGATAAAGGGTTTTAAGATTCCGCCTGAGGAGACGGTAACTTTAGGTGATGCCTGGGATCCAAAGGTGATTTATTTCATGTGTATAATTCTGCTGCTGGTGATAACTAATGTGTTTTCTCTGTATTCCTTGTGGCGAGAGAAAAAGGTGTCCAGGGCGTGTTTTGTTATTAAAACTAGATCAAAAAGAAAACGCCGTGGCTCTCGATCAGTCCCAGAGTCATCTAGTGATGAGGACTGTGGAGAACCCGTGTCAGTCAAAAAGAAGGCTAAAAAGTTAATTGGTAAGGCAGCTCTAAATGACTTTGCTGATTCTAGCAAGCAGCCAAGGGCATCGGCTGGTATCAACATGGCACCTACTCCTTCTCCTACTCCTTCTCCTTCTTCTTCTTCTCCGTCGGCCATTAACGGAGCAACGTCACTTCCACCCACTCCCTCAGTGGGACCGGAAGTCACTGCCCCAGCAGCTGATTTATCTCAGGACCTGTCAGCTTCCATTAAGGTGGCTGTAAATTCAAACACAGCTCCAGTTAAGGTGGCTCCTTTAAAGACTAGAGCTGCAAAGGCCCAAGATGGAGAAGAAGAGGTGGAGACTGATCCTGGTGAGGGGCCCTCTACTCTAAAAGATCCTGCTCAGGAGGAAGAGAAGGTTTGTTTTAAAGATCTAGCTAACCTAGTGAGATCAAAGCAGGATAGAGATGAAGCTAGGAAAGCAGCTGGCAAAGGTGGTTCTCAGCTTAAAGAGATCCTTAGGAGAATGACAGCAGGATTTTATGGGCAAAGAATTCAGGGAGATGAAGATGAAGATGATATTACGGACTGTTCGTCACCACGGGAAGAATTGAGAAATGTCCGTAAAGATTTCACCAGGGCAGATAAGGAGCCAGTTCTAGCTTGGCTTAGTAGGTGCTATGATACAGGTGCTTCAGCTCTAACAGTTGGAGACAAGTCAGCAGCTCAGTTAGGAACTCTCTCAAGGGACAATGGAATAGATAGACATCTAGGCGAAGCTCTCGGTAAGGTTAATCTGTGGATACGCCTCTTGATAGCGGTTGCCCTGAGATACCCTTCCCGAGATGATCTTCCCTGGAATCCTAAACCCTGGACTACCATAGATGAGGGAATTAAGCGCTTGAGAGAATTTGCTGTTAGAGAGCTACTCTATGGTGAACATGAAACTCTGAATCCTGATGACATTCCTGTGGGTATTGGTCTTGCTAAAAAGATCATCAAACTTGCTCCTTCTAATTATGCAAACATTCTGGCAAGCAGAATTGTGTCAAGAAGTTATGGTGGAGCTTCTCCTACGGTTGGCCAATTCAGTGATCAAATGAGACAATTGGAGGATAGCATGACACGTGGTTCTTTGGTTTCAGCCATTGAAACTCTGTCTGGAAAGATTGAGAATTGCATGAAGGATCTGAAAGATTCCATATACCAATTGGCACAAAGGGATAATTTCAATTCTTCCTCCAGGTGGGTACAAGTTTCATCTGTGAGGAATACACGTCCTCCAAGGAGGTCATTCCAAAACAGGACATTCCAAAACAGGTCGTTCCAAAACAGACCACCAAGGCAATCACGTAGAACTATTTGGATAACTCTGCGTGATCAGTTTGGTGAGAACATGAACCGCTGGGATGGCCAACCAACTTCTAATCTTTTCAGGAGACTGAGGGAATTGCAAAGTGGCAGAACCCGAGGTAGCAATACCAGAAGGGTAGCTGTTACTTCCACAGTTCCCCAGAATGACTCTTATGGCTCCAACAGTGGCTCCAGTTATAACATGCAAAGTTATAACCCTGCACAATATGTGCAATGCACATGTGCGCATGTTCCCCATAACTAGGGGTGCCCTGCCTCCCGCCAGGGGGAGGAGAGGGATAACAGAGATAATAGAATCTATTGGGATGTGTACATCCAGTGGCCTGGCACTTCACAATTTCGGAAGTACAGGGCCTTGGTTGACACAGGAGCTCAGTGCACCATAATACCATCAAATTATCAGGGATCAGAGTCTATAACTATTCTGGGAGTCACTGGTGGATCTCAAGAGTTAAGTAAGGTAGAGGTTAATATAAGTTTAACTGGTAAACAATGGAGGAAGCATACAGTTGTGACCGGACCTGACGCACCCTGTATTTTGGGAATTGATTTTCTGAGAGAAGGGCGTTTCAAAGACCCTAAAGGTTACAAATGGGCTTTTGGAGTAGCTTCTATAGAAATTGATGGACAAAAATTGAAGCTGTCTGCCAGACCTGAACTTTCTGATGAATCTGCAGTTGTGGGACAACATAAGATACAGGACATTAAATTGCCGGTTGCTTCTCAGACTGTGCATCACAGACAATACAGAACCAACCGTGACTCTTTGTTGCCCATTCAGAATCTGATTCGTCAGTTGGAAAGTCAGAAAGTCGTCAGCAAAACTCATTCACCTTTCAACAGTCCAGTGTGGCCTGTGCGGAAGCAGAATGGAGACTGGCGTCTGACGGTAGACTACCGAGCCCTAAATGAAGTGACACCACCTATGAGTGCAGCAGTACCAGACATGATGGAGCTACAGTATGAGCTGGAATCCAAAGAGGCCAAATGGTATGCTACCATAGACATTGCTAATGCATTTTTCTCTATTCCCATAGCAGAGGAATGCAGGCCTCAGTTTGCTTTCACCTGGAGAGGAATCCAGTACACTTTCAACAGGCTGCCAATGGGCTGGATCCACAGCTCAAGCATCTGTCATGCAGTGATCCATGATGCTCTGGAGAAAGGAGGTGCTCCAGAACACATCCAGTTCATCGATGATATCATCGTCTGGGGTAAAACTGCTGAGGAAGTCTTCAAGAAAGGTAACAAAATCATTGACATTCTTCTGAATGCAGGTTTTGCCATCAAACGAGACAAGGTAAAAGGACCTACCACAGAGATTCAATTTCTGGGAGTGCGGTGGCAGGATGGACGCCGACACATTCCAGTGGATGTGGTAAATAGAGTCTCTACCATGGCAAGTCCCACAAACAAGCAAGAGACCCTACGTTTCTTGGGGATAGTGGGATTTTGGAGACTGCACATTCCTGGATACAGTCAGATTGTGAAACCTCTGTATGATGTGACTCGAAAGAGAAACCATTTCCACTGGGGACCTGAACAACAAGCAGCCTTTGACCAGATAAAGCAAGAGGTAGTTCAAGCAATGGGTCTGGGACCTGTCCGAGATGGTCCAGACATTAAGAACATTTTGTACACGGCTGCAAGTGACAATGGTCCAACCTGGTGCTTGTGGCAAAAAGCTCCAGGGGAGACACGTGGACGACCTCTTGGTTTCTGGAGTCGAGGTTACAGAGGTTCAGAGGCTAATTATACTCCAACAGAGAAAGAAATTTTAGCTGCCTATGAAGGAGTGAAAGCATCTTCTGAAGTGATTGGAACTGAATCACAACTTCTTTTAGCTCCCAGATTACCAGTTTTGAATTGGATGTTCAAAGGCAAAGGATCCACACCACATCATGCCACAGACTCAACCTGGTCTAAGTGGATGGCTCTGATAACACAGAGAGCTCGAATGGGAAATCTTGAAAGACCTGGTCTAGTGGAGGTGATCTCAAGTTGGCCTGAAGGTATCAACTGTGCCAAACCTCCAGAGGAGAAAGTGACTCGTGCTGAGGAAGCTCCTCCTTATAATGACCTTTCTGATGATGAAAAGAAATATGCTTTGTTCACAGACGGTTCCTGTCGTCTTGTTGGAAACAGGCGAAGGTGGAAGTCTGCAGTGTGGAGTCCAACACGCCGAGTTGCAGAGGCGAAAGATGGAGAAGGAGAATCCAGTCAGTTCACAGAGGTAAAAGCTGTCCAGCTAGCTCTCGACGTAGCTGAACGTGAGAGATGGCCAAAGCTTTATCTCTACACCGACTCATGGATGGTAGCCAATGCTCTATGGGGTTGGCTAAAGAACTGGAAGAAGAATGGTTGGCAGAGAAAAGGAAAACCCATTTGGGCAGCCAACCTATGGCAGGACATTGCTGATCGAATCGAGAGAATTCCAGTGAAAGTGAGACACATTGATGCTCACATTCCTAAGAGCAAAGCTACTGAGGAACAGCAACACAACCATCAGGCAGATCTAGCTGCAAGAGTTTCTCAAGTAGACATGGACTCTAATCTTGATCTCGACTGGAAACACCGAGGTGAGATATTCTTAGCTCGGTGGGCTCACGATTCGTCAGGACATCAAGGCAGAGATGCAACATACCAATGGGCTCGTGACAGATCCATAGACATTTCCATGGATGCTATCACGCAAGTCATCCATGACTGTGACATTTGTGCTGCTATTAAGCAGGCAAAACGACTTAAGCCCTTGTGGTATGGTGACAGATGGTCCAAGTACAAGTATGGTGAAGCTTGGCAGATTGACTACATCACTCTAGCACGTTCTCGTTCTGGTAAGCAATACATGCTTACAATGGTAGAGGCAAACACTGGATGGTTGGAAACTTATCCAGTTCCACATGCAACTGCACGCAACACCATTCTTGGTCTGGAGAGGCAAGTCCTGTGGAGACACGGAACTCCAGAGAGGATTGAGTCAGACAACGGAACTCATTTCAAGAACAACCTTGTAAAGAACTGGGCAAAAGAGCACGGTATTGAATGGATATTCCACATTCCCTACTATGCACCAGCTTCAGGGAAGATTGAACGCTACAACGGTTTGTTGAAGACCACTCTCAAAGCCATGGGAGGTGGATCTTTGAAAAACTGGGAAAAACATTTAGCACAAGCAACCTGGCTGGTAAATAGTAGAGGTTCAGTGAACCGAGCTGGACCTGCACATTCAGATTTGTTACGGAAAGTAGAAGGTGATAGAGTTCCTGTTGTTAGAGAAAAGAACCTGTTAGGTAAAACTGTTTGGGTATTTTCACCCTCAGGAGAGGCTAAACCTGTCCGAGGGGTGGTTTCAGCTGAAGGTCCGGGTCACACTTATTGGGTAATGCAAGAGAATGGTGAAATTCAGTGTGTTCCAC
>NW_027142474.1:1280378-1285378 GCF_026170545.1 Melanerpes formicivorus
GGTTAGGGTGAGGGTGAATGTGAGGGTGAGTGTGAGGGTTAGGGTTAGGGTTAGGGTTAGGATTATGGTTTGGGTTAGGGTTAGGGTTAGGGTTAGGGTTAGGGTTAGGGTTAGGGTTAGGGTTTGGGTTTGAGTTAGGGTTAGGGGTTATGTTTAGGGTTAAGGTTAGGGTTAGGGTTAGGGTTAGGGTTAAGGTTAGGGTTAGGGTTAGGGGTTAGGGTTAGGGTTAGGTGTTAGGGTTAGGGATAGGGTTAGGTTTATGGCTAGTGGTTAGGGTTCGGGTAAGGGTTACGGAGGGTTTGGGTTAGGGTTAGGATTAGGTTTAGGTTTAAGGGTTTGTGTTAGGGTTAGCTTTGGGTTTTAGGGTTAGTTTTAGGGTTAGATTTTAGGCTTAGGTTTAGGTTTAGGGTAAGGATTAGGGTTACGGTTTAGGAGTCAGGGTTAGGGTTACGGTTTAGGGTTAGGGTAAGGGTTAGGGTTTAGTGTTAGGGTTAGGGTAAGGGTGGTTAGCGTTAGGGTTAGGGGTTAGGGTTAGGGTTAGAGCTAGGGTTAGGTGTAGGGTCCGGGTTATGGTTTAGGGTTAAAGTTAGGTTTAGGGATTATGGTTAGGGTTAGGGTTAGGGTTAGGGTTAGGGTTAGGGTTAGGGTTAGGGTTAGGGTTAGGTTTAGGTTTAGGATTAGGTTTAGTTTTGGGAGTTAGGGTTAGGGTTAGGGTTATTGTTAGGGATAGGGTTTATGGTTAGGGTTACGGTTTGGGTTATGCTTAGGCTGAGGGTTAGGATTAGGGTTAGGTTTAGGGGGTTAGGGTTAGGGCTAGGGTTAGGGGTTAGGGTTAGGGTGTAGGGTTAGGGTAAGGGTTACGATTAGGGTTAGGGTTAGGGTTAGGGTGAGTTAGGGTTAGGGTTAGAGTTAGTGTTAGGGTTAGGGTTAGGGTTAGGGTTAGTGTTAGGGTTAGGGTTTAGGTTTAGGGTTAGGCATAGGGTTAGGGTTAGGGTTTAGGGTTAGGGTTAGGGTTAGGGTCAAGGTTATGGTTAGGGTTAGGGTTAGGGTTAGTGTTAGGATTAGGGTTAGGGTTAGGGTTAGGGTAGGGTTAGTGTTAGGGTTAAGGTTAGGGTTAGGGTTTAGGGATTAGGGTTAGGAGTTAGGGTTACGGTTAGTGTTAAGGTTAGGGTTAGGGTTTAGGGGTAGGCTTTGGGTTAGGGTTTGGGTTAGGGATAGGGTATAGGGATTAGGGTTTAGGGTTTAGTGTTAGGGTTTGGGTTATGGTTCGGGTTAGGGTTAGTGGTTCGGGTTAGGTTTAGGGTTAGGGGTTAGGGTTAGTTTTAGGGTTAGGGTTAGGGTTAGGGTTTAGGTTTAGGATTATGGATAGGGTTAGGGTTATGTTTAGGGTTTAGGGTTAGGGTTAGGGTTAGGGTTAGGGTTAGGGTTAGGGGTTAGGTTTAGGGTTAGGGTTAGGGTTAGGGTTAGGGTTAGGGGTTAGGGTTAGGGTTAGGGTTAGGGTTAGGTTGAGTGTGAGGGTGAGGGTTAGGTTTTGGATTAGGGTTAGGGTGACGGTGAGGGTGAGTCTGAGAGTGAGGGTGACGTTGAGGGTTAGGGTGAGGGTTAGGGTTAGGATTATGGTTTGTGTTAGGGAGAGGTTTTGGGGTTAGGGTTAGCGTTAAGGTTAGGGTTAGGGTTAGGGTTAGGTTTAAGGTTAGGGTTAGGGTTAGTGGTTAGGGTTAGGGATAGGGTTAGATTTAGGCCTAGGGGTTAGCGTTCGGTTAAGGGTTACGGTGGGTTTGTGTTAGGGTTATGGTTATGGTTAGGGTTAGGGTTAGGGTTAGGTTTACGGTTAGGGTTAGGGTTTAGGGTTAGGGTTAGGTTTAGGGTTAAGGTTAGGGTTAGGGTTTTGGGTTTAGAGTTAGGGGTTAGGGTTACGGTTAGGTTTAGTGTTAGGGTTAGGGTTTAGGGTAAGGGTTAGGGTTAGGGTTAGGGTTAGGGTTAGGGTTAGGGTTAGGGTTAGGGTTTAAGTTTAGGATTAGGGATAGGGTTAGAGTTATGTTTAGGTTTTAGGGTTAGGGGTTAGGGTTAGGGTTAGGGTTAGGGTTAGGGTTAGGGGTTAGGTAAGGGTTAGGGTTAGGGTTAGGGTTAGGGTTAGGGTTAGGGTTACGGTTACGGTTACGGTTACGGTTACGGTTATGGGTATGGGAGGATTAGCGGTAGGGTTATAGTTAGGTCAGGGGTATAGTTACGGTTAGGGGTTAGGGTTAGGGTTAGGTTTAGGGTTAGGGTTAGGGTCAGGGTTATGGTTAGTGTTATGGGTTAGGGTTAGGGTTAGGCATAGGGTTAGGGCTAAGCTTAGTGTTAAGGATTAGTATTAGGGTTAGGGTTAGGCATAGGGTTAGGGTTAAGCTTAGTGTTAAGGATTAGTGTTTGGGTTGTGGGTGGGGTTAGTGTTTAGAGTTAGGGTTAGGGTTAGGGTGAGGGCTTAGGGTTAGGGTTAGGGTTTGGGTTAGCGTAGGGTTAGGGTTAGGGATAGGGTTTAGGGGTAGGGTTAGGGTTAGTGTTAAGGTTAGGGTTAGGGTTTAGGGTTTAGGGTTGGGGTTAGGGTTAGGGTTAGGGTTAGGGTTAGGGTTTACGGTTAGGGTTAGGGTTAGGGTTAGGGTTAGGGATAGGGATAGGGTTAGGGTTTAGGGTTAGGGCTTAGGGTTAGGGTTAGGGTTAGGGTTAGGGATAGGGTTTAGGGATTAGGGTTTAGGGTTTAGTGTTAGGGTTGGGTTAGTGTTAGGGTTAGGGTTAGGGTTAGTGGTTAGGGTTAGGGTTAGGTTTAGTGTCAGGGTTAGGGTTCGGGGTTAGGGGTTAGGGTTAGGGTTAGTGTGAGGGTTAGGGTTCGGGTTATGTGTTAGGGTTAGGGTTAGGGTTAGGGGTAAGGGTTAGGGTTAGGGTTAGGGTTTAGGGTTAGGGTTAGGATTAGGGTTAGGGTTAGGGATTTGGTGTTAGGGTTAGGGTTAGGGTTAGGGGTTAGGGTTAGGGTTAGGGTTAGGGTTAGTGTTAGGCTTCGGGTTTAGTGTTAGGGTTAAGGTTAGGGTTAGGGTTTAAGTTTAGGATTAGGGATAGGGTTAGGGTTATGTTTAGGGTTTAGGGTTAGTGGTTGTGGTTAGGGTTAGGGTTAGGGTTAGGGTTAGGGGTTATGTTAGGTTTAGTGTTAGGGTTAGGGTTTGGGTTAGGGTTAGGTTTAGGGTTAGTGTAAGGGTTACGGTTACTGTTATGGGTAGAGGAGGATTAGCGTTAGGGGTATAGTTATGTCAGAGGTATAGTTACGGTTAGGGGTAGGGTTAGGGTTAGGTTTAGGGTTAGGGTTAGGGTCAGGGTTATGGTTAGTGTTATGGGTTAGGGTTAGGGTTAGGCATAGGGTTAGGGTTAAGTTAGTGTTAAGGATTAGTATTAGGGTTAGATTTAGGCATAGGGTTAGGTTTAAGCTTAGTGTTAAGGATTAGTGTTTGGTTTTGGGTTGGGGTTAGGGTTTAGAGTTAGGGTTAGGGTTAGGGAGAGGGCTTAGGGTTAGGTTTAGGGTTTGGGTTAGGGTAGGGTTAGGGTTAGGGATAGGGTTTAGGGGTAGGGTTAATGTTAGTGTTAAGGTTAGGGTTAGGGTTTAATGTTTAGGGTTATGGGTTAGGGCTAGGGTCAGGGTTAGTGTTAGGGATAGGGTTTAGGGTTAGGGTTAGGGTTAGGGTTAGGGTTAGGGATAGGGTTTAGTTTTTAGGGTTTAGGGTTAGGGTTAGGGTTAGGGTTAGGGTTAGGGTTTAGGGTTAGGGTTAGGGTTAGTGTTAGGTTTAGGGTTAGGGGTTAGGGTTTAGGGTTAGGGTTAGGGTTAGTGTTAATGTTCGGGTTAGGGGTTAGGGTTAGGGTTAGGGTTAGGGTGAGGGTGAGGGTGAAGGTGAGGTTGAGGGTGAGGGTTAGGGTTACGGTATTTTTAGGGTTAGGTTTAGTGTTAGGTTTAGGGTTTAAGTTTAGGTTTAGGGTTAGGGTTAGGGTTAGGGGTAGGGTTTAGGGTTAGAGTTTGGGCTAGGGTTAGGGTTAGGGTTAGGGTTAGGGATAGGGATTAGGGTTAGGGTTAGTTTTAGGGTTAGGGTTAGGGTTAGGGTTAGGGTTAGGGTTAGGGATAGAGTTTAGGGATTAGGGTTTAGGAATTAGTTTTAAGGTTAGGGTTTGGGTTAGGGTTTAGTGTTAGGGTTAGGGTTAGGTTTAGGGTTAGGGTTAGAGTTAGGTGTTAGGGTTTTGGGTTAGGGTTAGGGTTCGGGGTTAGGGTTAGGGTTAGGGTTAGGGTTAGTGTGAGGGTGAGGGTGAGGGTGAGGGTGAGAGTGAGAGTGAGGGTTAGGGTTAGGGTGAGGGTGAGTATGAGGGTGAGTGTTAGGGTTAGGGTTAGTGTTAGGGTGAGGGTGTGGGTGAGAGTGAGGGTGAGGGAGAGGGTGAGGATGAGGGGTAGTCTTAGGTTTAGGGTTAGGGTTTGGGTTTGAGTTAGGGTTAGGGGTTATGTTTATGGTTAAGGTTAGGGTTAGGGTTAGGGTTAGGATTAAGTTTAGGGTTAGGGTTAGGGGTTAGGGTTAGGTGTTAGGGTTAGGGATAGGGTTAGGTTTATGGCTAGGGGTTAGGGTATGGGTAAGGGTTACGGAGGGTTTGTGTTAGGGTTAGGATTAGGTTTAGGTTTAAGGGTTTGTGTTAGGGTCAGCTTTGGGTTTTACGGTTAGGTTTAGGGTTAGATTTTAGGCTTAGTTTTAGGTTTAGGGTAAGGATTAGGGTAACGGTTTAGGAGTCAGGGTTAGGGTTACGGTTTAGGGTTAGGGTAAGGGATAGGGTTTAGTGTTAGGTTTAGGGTAAGGGTGGTTAGCGTTAGGGTTAGGGGTTAGGGTTAGGGTTAGAGCTAGGGTTAAGTGTAGGGTCCAGGTTATGGTTTAGGGTTAAAGTTAGGGTTAGGGATTATGGTCAGAGTTAGGGTTAGGGTTAGGGTTAGGGTTACGGTT
>NW_027142474.1:1397878-1398920 GCF_026170545.1 Melanerpes formicivorus
GGTTAGGGTTAGGGTTTAGTGTTAGGGTTAGGGTTAGGGTTAGGGTTAGGTTTCGGGTTAGGGGTTAGGTTTAAGGGTTAGGGTTAGGGTTAGGGTTAGGGTTAGGGTTAGGGTTAGGGATAGGGTTTAGTAATTAGGGTTTAGGGTTTTAGGGTTTAGTGTTAGGTTTGGGGTTAGTGTTAGGGTTAGGGTTAGTATTAGCGGTTAGGGCTAGGGTTAGGGGTAGTGTTAGGGTTTGGGTTAGAGGTTAGGGGTTAGGGTTAGGGTTTAGGGTTTAGGGTTAGGGGGTTAGGGGTAGGGTTAGAGTTAGGTTTGGGTTAGGGTTTAGGGTTAGGGTTAGGGTTAGGTTTAGGGTTAGGTGTAGGGTTTAGGGTTAGGGTTAGGGTTAGGGTTAGGGTTAGGGTTAGGGTCAGGGTTAGGGTTAGGGATAGGGTTAGGGTTAGGTTTAGGGTTTAGGGTTAGGGCTAGGGTTAGGGTTAGGGTTAGGGTTAGGGTTAGGCTTAATGTTAGGGATCGGGATAGGGTTAGGTTTATGGCTAGGGGTTAGGGTTCGGGTAAGGTTTACAGAGGGTTAGGGTTAGGGTTAGGATTAGGTTTTGGTTTAAGTGTTTGTGTTAGGGTTAGGTTGGGCTTTAGGGTTAGGTTTTAGGGTTAGATTTTTAGGCTTAGGTTTAGGTTTAGGTTAAGGATTAGGGTTACGGTATAGGAGTCAGGGTTACGGTTATGGTTACGGTTTAGGGTTAGGGTAAGGGTTAGGGTTTAGTGTTAGGGTTAGGGTAAGGGTGGTTAGTGTTAGGGCTAGGGGTTAGGGTTAGCGTTTGAGCTAGGCTTAGGTGGTAGGGTCCGGGTTATGGTTTAGGATTAAAGTTAGGGTTAGGGATTAGGGTTAGGGTTTAGGGTTAGGATTTGGGTTAGGGTTAGGGTTTAGGGTTTAGTGTTAGGGTGATGGTTAGGCTTAGTGTTTTTGGGTTAGGGTTTCGTGTTAGGTTTAGGGTTAGGGTTTAGGCTTAGTGTTTAGGGTTAGGGGTAGGGGTTTAGGGTT